>NC_033623.1:15091254-15129311 GCF_001540865.1 Ananas comosus | reverse complement strand
CCCCCCCCCCCCTCTCTCTCTCTCTCTCTCTCTCTCTCTCTCTCTCTCTCTCTCTCTCTATTTTAATTTCTCTCTCTACTCTACCCCCTCTCTCTCTCTCTTTCTCTCTCTCTCGTCTAATGAGATTAAGATGATTGATTAGCTACCCACACACACACACACACACACCAACTAACAGAAGCACCAATTGGGTGCCAATTATGAGGGAAAGGAAACCGACCAACGGAGGGGGTAAACGGCCTTTTCCATCATCATCTCCATCATCATCGTCGTCGACACCACCGTATGTGTATATATATACGTACGTACATATCTTCATATGTACATGCTATATATGTAACCCCGCATATTATTTTGCTGAGAGGTTGATTAATTGATCACACAGATTTTTTTTTTTTGTATTAACTGTACTATATACCTATTTGATACATTTGAATTCAACTGCTGCAATTAGAACTGTATAAGAAGATTCAAGCGAGCAGTTTTAGACAAAAGATAAACTTAACTCCTTAATATTTTTTTAATATATATATATATATATATATATATAGATAGATATATGTAAAATTTTTTAAAACATGCATTTTTTAACTGTATGAATCAAATAAATTATATATAGTTGATGTGAAAATTAATTAATTTTTTTTGTATTTTACATATTAACATATTGGCAATCTATAAATACATATATATATATATATATAGATATATGTAAAATTTTTTAAAACATGCATTTTTTAACTGTATGAATCAAATAAATTATATATAGTTGATGTGAAAATTAATTAATTTTTTTTGTATTTTACATATTAACATATTGGCAATCTATAAATACAGTGATATGAAAAAGATTCATATAAGTATACTTGCCATCCAGTATAGAGCAATAGCAATATGCTTAAAGTTCTAGATTGGAGAATATATACTCTTAGAATTGCAATTTGATTTCTAAATTCCGATTTTAAGAGCACGTTCCGATTATCTTCGTCGATCATGTGCCAATTGGGCGTGTATTCTTATTGACACGATAGGTACATATAAGAACCCTTGTGAGAATCTCTACGCGAATGTACCTTTAGCGTATTTGCTCCGCTAAGTTACAAACAACAACTTCCAGCTACTCTGTCATCCCTTGCATTTTTCAAGAATCGAGAGCCAAATCTCATTCAACTGTGCCCTAAGCTACTCTAACTGGGACTCGAATTCAAAACATTCAAAATTCCCAGCTGCGTCCTACTACTAGGATTGAAATGTTCGAAAGTTCTGCTTTGCTAATGTATAATTGTGACACATACATAGAAATGCTCTTTATTTTTGTAGCACCACTAGATGGAATTTAACCAAAATACTTGCTATACTACATAATATTTCGAACTTAACTACTGCTATTTACGGTGTTAATTTATCCGCAACAAATATCGAAATTCTTCTACTTGACATACGTACAAATATGCACCGTGCAAACGAATAATTGATCGGAATATGGATTATATTGAAGATGATGCAATCTTGCCTTGGAAGGAACTAGATGGATCCACTACATGTGAAAAGGATAGTAATGAACATTTGCTCATTGGTGGGACCGTGGAGCCAATGTAACAGATGCTAATTGTCGAATATATCGTGACCCAAAAATAGTGCACTTATTAGGGAAATGGGGACCAATTTATCTTCCCCCAAAAACACACAAAAAATACAAACAAAAAAAGTTTCACGCTCATGGCCATAGAAAATATCTATACTACTATCCCGTCGCTTTTCGCTTCATTAGCAAGCATTTCCTCAGCTACTTGAGATGCTGTTTTCATTATTTATGAGTGCGAATGATAACGTAGAATGAACCGATCCAAAAGCTTAATTAAATGATAAGAAAAAATAACGTTACGCATTACATATGAAGGTTTTGGTTACGATTCTCTTCTCAACTATAACTAGTTGTTGGTTTAAGTATAAACCAATTTTACTTTGGCGAGACATTTTCCTTTTTATGTGGCGTGAATTGGGGCTCCTTTGAACTTCGATATCTACCTTTTGGAGTGGAATAGGTTAGGTGCTTTTCACCCCACCACAAATAGCAATTAATTATATGTATTATTATTATTATTATTATTATTGCGCCTTTAATACAATCATCTTTAAAATAAACTTATGCACGGCAATCGAATCACGTACCCTGAACTTTGTTTGAGGACAGGTAAATTTGATATTTTTTATTTTCATTAAAAAATTTATTATATTTTGGATAAAAGAAAAGAAAATTATAGAGTTCTTATAACAAAATGGTTTTCTTTTTCTTTTTCTTTTTCTTTTTTTGAAATTGAAGGATAAAATGACACACACAAGTACAAGAGAGTTTTAGCTTTTCTCAACTGAGTATTACTGCACCATCATAATATAATATCTTTAGTCTGTACTTGTACAAACTACGTACAATTAATCCACCACATCAATTTATTTAGTATAAATATTCACAAAAGGCATCCAAAGCATATGCATGCTTTTCGTCGATCCTCGGGTATCTAACCATCGAAAAAGATAGTTATCGGATAAGCATTTGGAATAGATTCTAAATTTCGATTTTCTTTTTGATTAAAGCCATAACAGTATTTTCAGGGAAGGACAGCATGTGCTACCCATTTTATTTATTTTTTTAAGAAATAAACTTAGTTGAAAATATAAATCAACTAGTATTTAGACTTGGGACCTCGGATACCAACCACCAAGCACTTTACGACTTATGCTAGAGACAGTCGGTATTAAAACCATAAGAGTATAACAAAAGAAAACGCTATTTATACACACTTATATAGGTATAAATCTGACATCTTAGGCATCCTAGAATTCGCACAATTTTTGAAGTTTTTAATATTAGATAAAGAAAATATAAGATATAAATTTAGGGTGGGTTCCATTCGTCCCTCTTTCACCCAAAAATTAGAATCGGAACGGGCAAATCAACTTGTGAGTGTTTAACTTGTGAGTGTTTAGTATGTGGGAGTTTTCTTCTGATTCTAATTTTTGGGTGAATAGAATCCACCAATCACTCCTTTTTTCAATCTGGCGTAGGAGATCGAATTGGAAGTTGAATTTAAGCGAAAAAAATGCACTTTACGAAAATATCTCAATTATATTTTATATTTTTATTTAAATTAAATTTATTTTTATGATCTTTAATTTTAAATTAAAATATAAATTTAAATATAGAAATTAAATTTTTTATTCTAGATTTTGCTTTAGAAATTAACTTAAAGTATAAATTCAATTAAGCATTTTGAATTTGATCTATAAATTTGAATTTAAATTTAGTTGTAAGTTTGAACATGAACCAAATCAAAAATTAGTTTCTTATTCTGAATTGTCCGCTTAATTTTAAATTTTAAAAAATTACATTTAAAATTTTGACTTATCATTTCAATATTTTGATGCAAATTTTTAATATTTAACTTTTAGCGTCTGAATTTAAATTATAAATTTAATTATATATTTCGAAGGGCAAATTAAATTTTAAATAATTTTAATTCATTTTTTATAAATCAAATAATTTTTAAAAGTAAAAGTACAAATCAACCATATCGATTCCGATTATTATTCTAGCCCAAACATATCGAAAGATTGTATAATTTTGTTTTCAACTTGTGTTCATTCTGATTCAATTCCAATTTTATTTTTTATTTTGAGCCAAACGGGTTTCTAATCTAAGAGGAATTTTATACTATCACACTTGCACCCCGTCGTCAATAACAAGCCAATCACATCTTTTCTTTTCGAGCAAAAGTATAATAAAAATATTTTTTTATAATGATGATGGGACATATATTTTTAAAAGGAGATATTTGATTAATTTGTTACGCCAAGCCACCAATATATATACCGGTTGCATTTTAGAATATTTTCTAATCTAAACAAATACAGAAAAATATTATAGGTACCAACTGGGGGGACAATTTTAGGTACATCCACCCAACTTGGGACCTCTTCACGCAGGGCTCAGGTATTATTATTACATGCAGCGGCAATTAATGAACTAGCTAGCAAAGCTGTATAATAATAATAATAATAATAATAATGATAGTCATTAGTCATAGTCATGCTTTAAGTGGGCTCAGTCTCGATCCTCTTCAATCTCCTCAATGATCTCTCGCTCTCTCTCTCCCCCTCCCTCTCTGTCTCTCCCACTGTGTATCTATCTGTCCTCGGGAAGCGTGAAAATATATAAATGCCGGCAGGGTGTCGGGGGGTGGTGATGATTAAGCTGTGCCCCCACGAGTGTGCGCTAGCTGTCCCACGTGTTCCCCCTCCCCCACCCAATTATGACCTCGCTACCCGACAAATTACCCCACTCATCATCCAGATCCAGTGGCAATTCCGTAATTATATATATATATATTGCTCTCGCCTTGCAATCTTGTGTACTGTACTGCTGCTGTTGCCGCTGCTGTTGGTGCTGGTGCTGGTACTGGTACTACTAGAAAGAGAGAGAAAATAAAAGGCTACTGTATTATATTTACACCATATCAACAGTAATAAATTAATTATAAATATTTTATAAAAAATATTATAATAAAAATATTTTTATAATTATAACATGCTAGTTTAATTCAAAAAATTTATCTAATATTGATTAAAATTATCACGTCATTAATATAACTGATACATTTTAGAATTTTTTTATTACAGAAGAGAATGAAAAAAGACTGAACAAATTTTAAACAGTCCGTACGAGATCGCTACGCTTCCCCACGTGACTCGCACGTGTCCCCGGCCCTTCTCGTTGCCTCTTCGTGTGGTAAATTTACTTCCCTCTACCCTTCTAGCTAGGAGGCATATATTCGTGGCGAGGTGTGCGCTTTTGCTTCTTTTCTTTATTTCTACAGTATCATAGCATATTTTAAATTCTAAAATTAAATACATTAATTATTTATTATTTTAAAAGAAATCTAAGAATAGTATATTATACGACTGAATAAATTACTGTATGAAAGTAATGTTTTTTAAAACGATATTAATTATATTAAAATTTCCTATGTCCACAATCATATCACAATATTTATGTTACGGTCACATTAGTGTACCTTGTTTCTGTAATTTTTTATTAAATAAAGAATAATTATTTATTTTATTATTTTTTAAAAAATTCTCCATTTAGAACAGTAACAGTATGTTTCAAACAACAAATATCTTAAATCATAATAAATTTTAAAATTTTTAGCGCTAAAAGAATAGCACTCCTAGCTGAGGGGCTCTTTTTAAGGAACTCTTGCTCTTTAAGTAATCTCGTAAATTTGGACAATTATGAGGGGATTAGTAAATGGTCGTGCTAACTCATGCACTTGCGCTTCAATTTTGCATACACGTGGCCATGTGGAGCCGACGTGGAGACACCAGCGCGAGTACAGCGAGGCACAGTGGTACGACCAAACCCCCGCACGTGCGCACACCCCCACTCCCCTTCCCCCTCCCCGGTCAAACCACATTCCCACGGTCAGCATCCCCATTCCCCACCACCAAAAAAATAATAAATAAATAAATAAATAAATAATAATTTCCCCATTATTATTATTATTTATTACTATTCCCCTCTCCGTTCTCTTTCCGCGTGGTTTCCCCCGTTTCCCCTCCCCGCGATTATTAAAATCATCGTTTAAAATAATCCCACAAAATCTCCTCGCCTACGTGGCCGCATGTGTGCGCCCCGGTCGCGTTTTCCACCGTCCGATTAGCGCGTACGGTTGAGATCCGACCCGTTCGCCTCGCGCTGCGTTGGGATGCGGGGCGCACGCGCGGGGAAAGAGATTGCCTCGTCGCACGTGTCGAGTGGGGCCCTCCTCCCGAGGGCGAGTTTCCGGTGCGTTTGTTCCCACGTGGGAGTTCTTTTTTGTTTTGTGTTTTTTATTTTTTATTTTTTCGATTTTCACTTTTCCCATAACCCACGCTTGTCAATGGCCGTGGGAATCCAATGCGCAGGTTTATTGTTTTGGCTCGCACGTTGGTCGTACGGATCTACTGTGAGAATACTAAATCGTTGCATGCGCCCGGCGCATCGGTGTGTCTCATGCACCGTAGCCAATCAACCGTCCATCATATTTATTTTCGATCTCCGCCGCTCAACTATCTCCAACCAGAGAAACAAGTTTACCCCCGCGGCTCATTCCATCTCACCTTCTCGAGTAGACGAGAGTAGAATCCCAACTCAAATGATTAGTTATTGGTGATGATATATAAACAGAGGTTTGTAACTAACTTTTCTTATCATATAATTCTAATTGTCCAAATATTACTTCAATTACCGTTTCTATTCATGATTTTTCTATAATTCCAAGTTTTATTTTTTGATGCCATTCATTCTTTCTCGCTCTACCGTCTAAATTTATTTTATTTTTTTCTGTTTAAGTAAGATCGTGTTTGGGGAAAAAAGCTATAACATGAAAACGGATTGGAAAAAAGAAAAATTTGCTCAAAGAAGTACAAATATTTGGTGGAGCCGATGATCAACTCTCTTATATTATTATTATTTTTCTCTATTTTAAATTTGCATGTTGAGATTTTCTTAAATCTTATGATTAGTGGTCATACCTGTAGAATGTACTTCTTTATATGTCTAATCATTATTCAAACTATATATATCTTGCTTGGATTTCATTTAATATGGTACTCATTCACTTATATGCAGTATCTACATACTTTTTTATATTCCATATGTTGATTTATAACTTGTTTGGAACTACTTTAGTATTGTAATCATGCATGCATTTGAAGTATAATATATATATATATATATAGAGAGAGAGAGAGAGAGAGAGAGAGATGGATTGGAATACTATTGATAACAAAAGATTTTTTTTGCTATCAAATTTTTAATCCTTGAATGAGAAATTGTAGGATTAGGATGATATTAGTGATGATATTAGTCGCTTAGGGTTGAGTGGTCCTCACTGGGTTATAATAATTAATCCAATGGTTAAAAATGATGAAAGAAATTAATCCAAAGGCTAAAAACTTGATAGCAAAAAGGGACTTTTGCTATCAATAGTATTCTAGCCCAACTAATATATATATATATATATAAAACTAGGCTGAGATACTATCAATAGCACCAAACTATTGATGCTATTAGTTTTTTAGCTCTTGGATTGAAAAATGTGCAGTTAGGATGATATGGGCCCTCTAGGATTGAGTGAGTGGTTGGTTGAATAGTATAATCTAACGAATAATAATAATCGAAGGATTAAATTTAACGGTGAAAAACTCGATAGCGCAAAGCCTTGGTGCTATCGATAATATCCCAGCCGGACTCTCTCTCTCTCTCTCTCTCTCTCTCTCTCTCTCTCTCTCTCTCTCTCTCTCTCTCTCTATATATATATATATATATATACTTTTCTCTTTTTTTTACGCCTGTAATCTGCAGAATTATTCTCTAGCATATAACTGCAGATGCAGCACATGCTAATCATATAAGAGCATATTAATTAGCAAGATAAGATAGAGAAAAATGAATAATCGATAAAACTGCAAAATATTGTGGTAATAATTGATTAGCATATAATTTACTCTATATGTTATATATTACTGGAATCGAGAAGATCTCTTTTTTTTAATGTCCCCTGGAACTCAGCTTATAATCATAGCCTGATTAATCTTGGTTTATCACCCGTGTAATTCAATTTCAAATAAAAAGTTGTTGTCCCAATACGATCACTGTTTTGATTTTTCTTTCATTTAAAATGCGATTAAATTAAAGGTAGGAAAATTACTATGATTAGGACAATCAAGTCCTATAACCCAATTTAGTCGACCAAATATTGATATATCACTTAGGTGATGTGATAGTGTTTTGATCGATGATATGACAATATTTACAACGTCATATCACTTTTATATTAATAATGAGTTAAAATTTAGTCATCTAAATTAAATTATGAAACCTTATTATAATAATTCTAAAAGTTTGAGTCAAAAATTAAACGTGCAACTTACCGTATATAGTTATTATATGTTCAATTTAATGAAAAAACTTCAATAGGGAGCTCTCCAGCGATGCCTTATTAGGAAGCACCGATCTGTTGCCACATATCACGTTTATTTGTATTCAGGTATTTTAATCTTTTTCTTTGTATTTTAGTATTAAAAAACATCTAACAAATTATTCGACGGAGAAAAAGCTAACATGCGGTAGAGTATTGACGTCGTTGGAAAGCTCCCCACTGAAATTTTATTCCAATTCAACATGCTTTTTAATGCATGTCCCATCCCAGGCAATAGAAAATTAATAATAAAAAAAACAACAACCTCATATATGAATATATAAAGAGAGTAAAATGCGTATTACGGAAGCAAAATAAAATAAAAACTGATGTCTTTAAATCTGGCCATTAGTGTAGAATCAGCTACTGAAATCGTACCAACATGCGTGTATTTAATTTAATTTTGTGCATGATAAATCTATTATAAGTAAAATTCAACATTATTTTTATTTTTTTAAAAACTACCATAGTGAACTATTGTGATTATCATCTATTAAGCTTCTTTTACGCCAAATCACAAACTTTAATTGATTTAATCGGTAACTTCGTCCACGAAGTGCTACACCAGCGTGTTGGTTCGATCGGCTTTATTGGTCTGTTGATTTAAGCTGCCCCTCCCTAAAATGCAACAAGTTTGGATCTTAAAAACCAATAAATTAAGGAGGACAAAAATAAAATAAAATAAAATTATATTGGATTCAGTAATTCACAGATGATTAATGGAAATAAAGGCTTGTATAATGGCAAAAGCTTTTGCTCTTGGAATGAAAATCAAAATTATAATTGCGATCTGTTTGGTCAGAGAAAATGTTATACCAATTAGCTAGTTATTTCCATTTTTATTCCGACCCATTCTGAATTCCTTTTCTAATTCAGATTCGAGCCCGAATACCAATTACGACATAATTAATATTCAACGAAGTTATTTTTATTTTTTATTTTTTTTAAAAAAAATGTACTAGATTTTTCAAAAAAAAAATGGCAATTAAATGTGCAACTAAATAACGCAAAAGGGAGGATACACCCAAAAAGGAGTCTTCAGTACTATGTTCTTCTTTCCAGAGAGAGGGTAAAGGATTTGTTGAAGATCAGTTCTAAAGCAAGCATTGCCCAAGGGAGATAGTAGTAGCCCTTCACAAGGAGCCCAAAAAAATTAGGGAAAACTTCAAAAACCCCCCCTGTGGTTTCGTGCATTTTCACTTTGCTACCCTGTGGTTTAAAACGTATCAATTTGCCCTCCTGTGGTTTCGTTTTTATCTTTTTGTTATCAATTTTATTATTATTATTTTTTAAATCAGTGACAAAGTTAAAATTAAAGGATACTAAAGTGACTATTCGATAAATATAGATGGTTATCTGAAGTTTTTTGTATATAATTTAACGAAATATTAACGAAAAAGCTTCCGAAAAGATAAAAATGAAACCACAGGGGGGTAAATTGATACGTTTTAAACCACAGGGTAGCAAAGTGAGAATGCACGAAACCACAGGGGGGGTTTTTGAAGTTTTCCCAAAAAATTACCTACTAAGTAATTACATTGCAAATATTTAAAACATTGGTAATAATTCAGCCTAGCTTTTACGCAGCTTCTCTATTTCGAATGATTGAAGCATGCGTCACAGCAGATAAAAACATTTGAAGCTTTTATTGTGGCGGATACTGAAATAAGATTTTATTATGATGTAGGTGCAATGTACGAATGTACGAATGTACAAATGCACTGGACGCATCTGCAATATACCAGATTGATAATAAGCTCGATCTTGTGTTAGTTTCATACATTATTTTCAAATGATCTAAAGTTCAGATTAGGTGAATATATTTTTGTCTTTTGTTTTTCATAAAACAAGCTCGATAAAACAGCACAGATCGATAATCGAACCGAACCAAAAGTTTTAAACTCGGCCCAACCCAGCTATTGGCCTGAAACCCGGCCCAGATCAAACTTGGGTCAAGTTTAATTTATTGTAGCCCAATCGTTTTTACTACTAGTTAATTATATCTGTGCCCAACATGCAAATAATTTTTTATGGTCAAGTTATAAAGTTATAATTTTGCATAGATCAATAAAAACATGCTTATAATTAAACACAAAAATAAAATTGGTCTTTTCACTTATTTTGGGATGATGTGGGACCCACATTAATTTTTAAAAAAATTAATTGCACATTGGGCTCCAATATTTTCACACTTTTTTATTTTAGTCCCTAATCTCTAAACTTTGTATGTTTTTCACTTTAGTTTTCAAACAATTTTTTAAGAATTAATTTATATAATAATATAATATTTAATAGTTGGTATAAATTATTTTCAACAGTATAATATTTGATAGTTGGTATATAATATTTGATAGGTGGTATAATATTTGATAGTTGGTATATTATTAATTTATATAATAATATAGTATTTATATAATATTAATTTTTTAAGGATTAATGAAATTTGATTTTTATATACTTGAAATGTAGATCATTTTCAACGGTACCGATCGTCGATTTGGAGGCTCCATCATCGAAAACAAATGGGTGGCAATAGAGTCAGTTTGTTACCGATAGTATTACAGCTCAAATATATATATATATATATATATATATATATATAGAGTGAGACTACTATGCTATCGGAAGCACGGAGCCTTCCGTGCTTCCAGCTCGTTTTCGATGTTGCGACTTTCGAATCGTCGATCGGCTCCGTTAAACTTGATCTAGAGTATTTGGAGTACCTAGAAAATAAATTTTATTATTTTTCGATATCATTTGCCTAGTAAACGAAAGACTCAAAATCAACGGCTGAAAATAAAAATATTACAAAATGTAATAATATGACATTAAAATTTTAAATCAAAGATATTGATCTTGTTTTTAATAGTATAAAGAATTTCTATCAAAATTTCACTTTGATTTGATATTTCTACACCGTTAAACTTGCAAACGGCTCCACTGCGGCCATTGAAATTTGTTGATTTGAGCGTCATTCGATCCATAGGCAAATAATATCGAAAACAATAAAATTTATTTTCTAGATACTCCAAATACTTCTAGATCAAATTTAACGGAAGCCGATCGACGTTTCGAAAGTCGCAACATCGAAAACGAGGCTGGAAGCACGGAAGGCTCCGTGGCTTCCGATAGCAATAGTAGCCTCACATCTATATATATATATATATATTAATATTATAGTGCGGCTAGGATGCTTATGGAAGCACGGAGGGTTCCGTGCTTTCACTTTGTTTTCGTTGTTCGGATTTTCGAATCGGACGATCGGGCTCCGTTAGACTTGATCTAGAGTATTTGAAATATCTAGAAAATAAATTTGGCGATTTTTCGATATCATTTGCCTAGTGATCGGAGTGCTCAAAATCAACGGCTGAAAATAAAATCTTATAAAATATGATGATATGACATTAAAATTTTAGATCAAAGTTATTGATCTGTTTTATATGGTATAAAAAATTCTATCAAAATTCATGTGATTTGGATATTTCTACACCGTTAAACCTGCAACCGGCTCACCACGGCCATTAAAATTATTAATTTTGAGCTCTTCGATCACTAGGCAAATGATATCGAAAAATCAAAAATTTTTTTTCTAGATACTTCAAATACTCTAGATCAACTCCATCGGAGCCGATCGTCGATTCGAAAGTCCGAACATCAAAAACAACTGAAGCACGCTTCCATAGGCATACCAGCCACATATAATTATATATATATATATATATATATATATATATTATATATATTATATATATAGTTGAGTTAGAATATTTGTAAAGTATTATATGAGTGGTGCTTTGAGTTTTTAGCCATTGGATGGAGAGATGTGAGGTTGGAGGATAATGGTGGTAGGTGATGGTAGGTGGTGGCAGGTGGAATAGTGTTTGATCCAATGGCTATTAGTAATCAAGGAATAGATCCAATGGCTAAAAACCTAATAGCATCATGGGGGTAATACTTGTAAAAGTATTCTAGCTCAATTATATATATATATATATATATATATATATATTAAATTTAAAAGTTAAAATTTAAAATTTCATACAATTTAAGTATAATTATGAACCCTAAAAAATATTATTTTTGAAATTATTAGTAAGTTAATATATTATATTATAAATTATGTATCTTCTGTAGCATTAGCTTATCGTGCATGTATATATTAATAATTTATAAAAAATAATTTGCGGGAACCTAAATTCTTTACCCAACTCATGTCCTTTCTAAGTCCCCACCATTAATTGAAATTTCAAGAAAGGAGGAATAGGACAATCAACATATAGCACAAAAACAGTCGCAAAATTGTACAACTGATTTGACATTAAATAGGGACATTATTTTTAGTATTATTTTTCTTTCATTCTTTTGTTCATATAATGATAACGATGATAGTTTTTATACACAAAAAATTAATTAACTTTTACAATATGTTTCAAGAGTGTTTTGCTAAGTTTAGGGACACAACCATAACTCACGAGAGCAAATTCATGGGGGGTTCAAGGGCATGGCCCTTTCCTCCTCTGATCCTTTCCAATTGGGAAAATGAATGGTATTTATTATATTTAAGTGAATATATAGAAACCACTAATTCTTTAAAATTATGTTCTATATTTATGAAAGAGGACTCAACTGTGCTTAATTCGTGCCAAATAAAGATATAATTAAATAAATTCACAAGTGTTTTTCAATCACAGTGAATTAAGGATGGAAATGTGTTGTTGAAGTAAACCGTAATTGGACTAAAGTTTGTTACCTTCTTTGTTTATCCCTAATCATACATGTTTATATTATTCATAACAACTAAAAAGGATGTGTTCACATATAAGGGACTTGTGAATCATAATTTCTTTTAGTTCAAAAAGGGTGTCAATCAATTACTATAGTAAAAATTTGCACTACCATTTTCTTATGGTTCTTATCCTAATGTAAACTTATAACGCAATCATACAGAGATCTAATTTTACTGTAGTAAGTAAATTTTCAATGATAGAGATTTGGCATCACATGTTGTGGGGTATAAAATTAAATGTAAATAATGACAGATCCATTTGACAAAAATAGTACCCAACTATGGTCATTTGCGGTGGCGAGGGAAATCAATTTATACTTCTTTTCCTCAGCAAAAAGATAACATGACTCTACTGTACGTGAAATGATCCATCCCTCCCCAAATTGATCACTCGTGCAAAACGTTTTAATACTATTTTTATTGATTAAAACATTGATCTTATTGGAAAAATATTTAGAAAGAACCAAAATAGATTATGGAAATAAGGACTAGAAATCCATAATACCAAATTTGTGGTGTCGCATAGCATCTGTAAAGTCATGTAAAGAATGGACAATTTGTTGATATGCTTTGTCATAATTAACTTTTAAATGGTACGACTTTTGTATGCTTATGGAGAAACCTCAACCGGACAAAATAAGTCCCAAATAAAATGTACTTTTAAAGGTACGACAAATAATCTTGTAGATGGTAGAGATATACGTAAGATTTAGTGGCATTAGGAATCTTAGGACGGACAAAATTCAAACTATCAACTCATGATAAAATCAGAAAGAAATTTTACTATTGGGGCAAGCGTACTACTTGTTTTAAAAAGGAGAGAAGAGAGCTCAGAAGAATTTGTTTGTTTGAGGAGTGAGATTCATTCGTTCCAAAAATATTTTTGCTCAAAACAAATTATAAGCAAATTGCTGAACCCTTTTAAGCTCAAGCTTAGTCCCAAAACTAGGCTTGGCTATGTTAAATTAAGTCAAGTAATAAAATCTCAACGTAAAGCGAAATCAAATAAAAAAATAAGAACCAAGCACGTAGTTTTCGTGCAGGTGTATTTTAGATTCTATTAAGGTGTAACCTACAAAATTGAAAATGGCTCAATTTGATCACCCAAACGAAGAACCAGATCGGTTGAGCCGTATATATCAGGCGTTATTTGCTTGGGTATAATTCCAAGGGACTAAAAAGTAAGCGAAAACATGCTTTGGAATATCGGATTAGTAAACGACAATAACAATTTATTTATTTCTACTGTCTCATCCACAAACATTCTCAATTAGAGGATTCTCAACAGTGATCATTGGTGCAAAATCTACTATTAAGACACGTGGCAGGTCGCGATTTGCTGGGATTAATGATTATTTTTACAAATTGCACATCGACCTTGTCTAATCTAATCTATTAAATTTTAACTATATATTAATCTCCAATACTATTGCTGATGTGGCAAAATCTTAATTTTTTATTTTTTTAATTTTTTTAATAGTAAATTTGTTCCCCTCCTCTATCCCTTATAATTTAACCTCCTATAGTTTAATTTTCTTTCTTTTAGTTTAGTAAGATATTGTTATGAACGTTTTATCTAAAACGTTGTTTTTTTTTTTCTTTTCTTTTTTCTTGAGAGAGATAGGTAGCACGCTATCTGCTTCGTTTTATCTCATTTAGAAATAAGCTTAGCTGGAAATGTGAATCAACTAGGATTCGAACTCGGGTCTCGGGTATCAACCACCAAGCCCTTTGCCACTTGCTGTAGAAACGGTCAGTATCTAAACCGTTTTTGTTGTTATAATTTTGTAAATAGCCTTTCAACTTTCTATATCTATTAATTAACTATATATTAATCCTTAATACTATAGCCGATGTGGTAAGACCTCAAATTTTTTTATTTTTTTATTTTTTAATAGTAAATTTGTCCCCTCATCTGCCTCCTATAATTTAACCTTCTACAATTTAATTTTCTTTCCTTTAGTTTAGTGGGATATTATTATAAACATTTTATTTAAGTAGTTTTTGTTGTTATAATTTTATAAGTGATCTTTTAATTTTCTATATCATGTTAAATATAATTGTCTAATTCAGTTAATTAATAATTTTTATTATCCACCAAATATTTTTTTTCTATAAACTGATATTGTCATTATCATTCATTTTCTTTATTTTATTATTTCTGGCATATTTTGCCATTCTTCTTTCCTACGTCTTTTTTTATTTTATTTTTTATTTTTTTTCTGTATTTTTTTTTTTTTGTATATGTATAATTTTACACTATCAATAATGATAAAAAAACTATTTTGATAATATCTGCCCCGCCCCCGCGCTGATAACCCAATTACCAATGCCACGTGGAATCCATCCGTGAACCCTCCGCAAGCAGGCGAATAACAAGCAAATGTTGCACACCCTTTCGCTTGACACTCCAAAACTAGAACCGTCGAATCTCCAGCTAACGGTCAAAATTCCTCGATCAGTACACAGATATCCAGTGTATCTTACTCCGCGGCGGAGAATAACAGTCCATGCTCTTTTGGCCCCCTCGCCATTTTTACCGGCTCTCCCTCTCTCTTTTTCTCTCTCGTCTGATACCAAACTCAGAGGTCGATCGTATTTGCCCTTTCTCTTTTCGATCACTTCGTCGGCTAGGGTTTCGCCGAGCTCTCCCTTCGCCGCCATGGAAGGGGGCCTCCTCCTCGACGGGGAGATCCACGGCTTTCACACCGCATCAGGTACGGTCTTTGTTTGTGACTTCGTTCGATTCGATTTGGGGGCTAGGGTTTCATTCGCCGATTCTCTCTTTTCCTTTTAGGGTTTGAAAGCTTGATCGTAATTTGTGTTGTTCGTGTCGTCGCCTTCGTTCTTTGATACCTGCTGTTTTTGTTTAACCTGTTGCTTTTGCTGAGTGGACGTTGATGTTGCTATTGCTGTAAATGTTGGATTGCGAGTGATTTCGAGTAGTTCTTGATGGTAGACCATGCTGTTATAGCCTTATAGTACTTTCTTAGGTCTTCAAGAATAGCTATAAAAATCAACTAAAGTTGGTACAGTTTCCAAGTACTACGCGACTCCCCTTTTGAATCACTTTCCCCGTTCTTGGGCATCTCAGAGCTCTTGCTTCATTGCCATGAAAAATATCTCCTCGGTGACACTCTCATCCACGGCTTTCGCACCGCATCAGACACATACTTGATTTTTTAGTTTTGTTCAATCGATTTGCTATTTAGGGTTTCATTTGGCAATGCTATCTTTTCATATTAGGGTTTGAGGTTCATTTGTAAATTTTATTGTTCTCTTCTTTAATGTCTTGCTTGTGTAGTTGCCTTCTCTCTTCGGTATCTTTTGTTCTTCTTGAACATATTGCTTTTGTTGCTGGACTGATCTTGTCATTGTTGTAATTGTGGGATTGTAAGTTACTCTGAGGAGATAATCTTGTTCTTAAAGTTAGACCACGCTGTTATTAATCATAGTGCTTCGAGAACAACACAACAATTAATTAAAGTTTGCATAGATTTTGTATTGCTAAGAGACTTCCCTCTTGGTTAAGGTGATTTTCAAGGACATGTAATGGTCAAGACTTTGCTTATCACTTATTTTAAGTTAGAAATTATAATCAGTTCATCAAATAACAAGAGTATCTGAACAATGAATTTTCGATAAACTGGGTATTCAGTCTTCTCTTCATCAACTTTATCTATTAGACTAAAAAAATTTTGTTGAATTTTTAGAATATATTTTCCTGTAGAAACTTCTTTATCAATATCTCTTTTATGATTATGTTTTACCATTGCTTTGTTATTCTCATTACTACCATATTTAATCAAGACTCTGATGAATTACACATTCCATCATTTTTTCAGCAAAACTCCCTTTTTAATCTCTGATATTTTGGCTTTATGAACAGATCTGGATGTAGAGAAGTTGATGGAAGATGCCCCAAATAGGTGGTTTCGTCCTAATGAAGTTCATGCAATATTATCTAACTATGCACGTTTTAAAATCCAACCCCAACCAGTCGACAAGCCACAAAGTATGAACTTGTCTTACCATCTGAATATTAAAGCATGTAGAATAAAATATTTGTGCTTATTCTTTTGGTACATCCATATGGTTCGAAAGTCACTTTTCTTTCATTCTTGGTCAGTGCGATTTGACTTATACTTGGCTTTTACCCTTGTGCTATATCAATGTGTGAAAATGCTTAAACATGCTGGTAGTGTGCAAGAAACAATAGCAGAATTGTACCTCAAAGCCTCTTAGGACAACAGCATGAGCCATTTAATTTTCTTAATCATCCTGTAAAATTCATGTTATTGTTATCGTTATCGTTATCTTAATTTATGAATTCTGAAGGAAAAATATACTTATTAGTTATATTATGAGCCTCCCAATACCATTTCGTGCCAGGCAGTTAATATTATTAGTCATACATTGCTTTCTACTTTTGTTGGTGATTGTAGTTGTTAATTGTGAGAGTGCTTCAACTGCCTGTTGTGACTTGTCAATGTCATAAGAAAAGAGTGAAGATGTGCTGCAGTGAACCTATGTTGAGGGTGGTTAATTGTCTGAAACATTGAATATGAAAAATTTTCTATCCACATCGACATTAGTAACTCAAAGACACTTAATTTTCGTGCTGTTATTTCCTATTTCTCGGACACCCAAAACATTTCCAGTCTTATTATTTGTTTTCTTTTGATTTAGAGTATTCCCCTGAAATATATTGTTCAAAAGTCTACACTACGTTCTATCAGCAATGGATGGTTTCAAGTAAAATTTTAGATGTTGACATTTCTAGCCTACTGCCATAGGGAGCATATGTTTAAATTACATGTGATTAACAGTGAGAAAACTGTTCTACTATGCATCTCAATCAATTTAGAATGACGATTTTTCTTATTGCTATCTAATCGTTCTGTGGATTGTTAATTACTAGTATGAAACAAATCAGACAATAGATATAGCTATTTGATTCAGTTTTGCTGGAATATAGTAATTTGCACAGCATGGTGTCTTAGCAGTTTTACTGTTTGGAATTGTAACATTGTAAGCTAGCTTACATGTAAAGCATTTTAAACATTATAGGATTTGGTTAGCCATTTCGTGTATCTTAGTTGAGATGTTGCTACTTTTGGCTGTTAGCGTACTATATCGCATCTGATTCTGTTGTTATTACAATATCCAACCCTATACTATTTCTGCTTTTTTTTTAAAAAAAATTGATCACCTCTTGTAAATTAGGTGGTACGGTTCTTTTATTTGATCGGAAAATGCTGAGGAACTTCCGTAAAGATGGGCATAACTGGAAGAAGAAAAAGGATGGGAAGACTGTCCAAGAAGCCCATGAAAAGTTAAAAGTTAGACCGCGTGCAAATTAAAATCGTATAATATCAATTCATATATTGTGTCCCTTGTGTTTTTGGAATGCTAATGCATGTTTACCTATGCTTGTTTTCTGTTATTTTTGTTCTTCAACATTTTTCCTATATCTCTCTTTATGTATGTATAACCTGACTGCCCAATACATAAAAAATCCAATTGCTTTATGTGTGAAATTAACTGCAAATGAAAATGCACTTTATAGAGATACAATAAAGTATACTTTATGGCAATTTAGCCTTTTGTCTGCTCTCATTCTTAAGAATATATTTATTGTTGTTGTTGTTGTTAGTATTATTATTATTGTTGTTGTTGTTGTTAGTATTATTATTGTTCTTGTTAGTATTATTATTGTTGTTGTTGTTGTTGTTGCTGTTGCTGTTTTTGTTATTACTATTTTTTGCATAGAGGTGGTGAACTGCTGCTTGGTAGAATTATTATTTTTGAATCATAATGATATTAAGGTTGAAAAAAGTTCACCTTGGTCATTGTTGTTTACAGATGGTGTTGACATATGAAAAGAAGGCTAAGGTTTATTTTCTGAGTTTTGTGAATGAAATCTATAAACCTATAAATATTACAGGATAGACAAACTGTAAGGACTAACTTTATTATTTTGTAGTATTTGCAACTATAAAAGGGACAAAACAAACTTGACCACAAAGAATCAAATGAGCGATCATTTCTATTAGTTGCAATTCCCACTAATATTATGAGAAGTGAAAATATGTATAAAGGCATCAGAATTGATAGATGAATTTGTCATGTGCTGGTGATGCAATGTAGCAAATATATGATGCTTACTAGTCTTAAGGACATTGGACACTTTTGACCTGCTGAAATTACCTTGTACTCATTGTTGGATATCACTATTTGTGCTCTCACAAGTAGTATGTTGTGTTGCTGTTATCAAATTCAGCTTCCATCCTGAACTTTTTATATCACTGTTTGGTAGTTTGGTACCCAATGTTATTTTGATAATTATCTCAGGAAATAAATAGTCTGAAATTTAAGATCATTTGACTTTCTGCTCAGGCATTACAACGCTAAATGGATCTTTGAATTTCTTATCTAACTGGAATTCTTGGCTGCATAAGTTCATCTTGTTCACTAATTGTTTGCCATATTGAGAATGGTGTGCTATTGTTTTGAACTGACTAGCCTATCTCTTTTGTTTAAATTTGGTTTTGCTGTTGTCGAATTTGTTGCCTTCGTCATTTGTCTTTTGTGTGCAAAATATATTGTCCAAGAGAAATGGCATTTATAATTCATGTTACTTATGTAACATGGCATTTATAATTCATGTTTCTTATGTTATAGATTGGAAATGTTGAAAGAATCCATGTTTATTATGCACGATGTGAGGACGATCCTAATTTTTACCGTAGGAGTTACTGGCTTCTTGATAAGTAAGTTTCTCCCTCATGCCTCTTTTTATAAGATGTGTTTACAATCTTTGGGATGTTCTATATTTTATAATATAACTTCTTTCAATTACTGCGATAAGGACCTAGTTGTGGCTTTATTTGAGCTAGGGAAATTATTACATGCTGTTATTCATCGCGCAGTAAAAAAGATTTTGTCTAAATGACATATATTAGGCATAAAGTAAAGATTTTTAGCTATTTAGACTTAATGTGAACTCAGAAGGGTGAAACATTTCTATAATTGGGCAGGGAAAGTGTATAAAATGAGAATTCTTGGTATCTGAAATGGCCTGCGTCATCCGTTGATACAAATTGGCATATTAGTCCCATCTGAACGCATGTCATAGCAGTTGCAAGTAATAGAACTTGGCAATTTTGGGTGCCAAAGAGATTGTGAAATATTTAATAGTCTACCAATGACATATTTCAGATGTGTCCCAGAAAAAGAAAGTCATGAGAGTCAGGAAGAAGAAATAACAGATAAGACTAGTTGAGGGCCTAATTTGGCAGAATGTCATCTTGCGATTGAATAAAGAAGTGTAGAAATTCCTAGCAGGCAAATCATAGTATAATAGCTAAGATGATAACACTATCGAAAAGAAAGTTAAGAAGATACTGCTGTATCTAGTTATGTTACTTGTTTATGCTCCACACCAATCTTATTCTCGATGGCCTTAGCTAGGTCATAAGAAGGTACATTATCGGTTTTTCTGCAAGCTGAGGTGCATATTTCATTTTAGAACGCATGTCCGTTTGGTGTCAATAGGTCAAGCTGAATAGCTGACTTAACCAACCCAAGTGGCCTCACTCAAGAAATATGAATCCTTCATTGATGTTGGCTAGAGGACCTTAAAACAATGTTATCCAAACTCCTTTGAAGCTACAAAATGAGGACTTGAACTTGTCCTTGATTTTTTTTCATTTTGGTTTGGCTCACCAGAAAATTTAGGCCTTCATTGGGTTTTACCTGTCACGGTTAAAGAGGCCTTGCTGTTATTTAGAGCAGCTTAACTTTTCAGGCTATATCAATTCATTGGGCTCATGCGCATGAGTGTTCTCCGAACTCTGTCAGAAACACTACTTTTATTGGCAACATAATTGTGATAAACAGGCATTGTTCTACCACCATTCCTTTTTACCGAGATGCCTCGCTAATGTTGCATCCTATTTTCTTTTTCTCACCTTTTTGGTAGTTGGTGATTAGCTGTCCAGAGTTTTAACGTCCTTTTTCCTTTGCACGATCTGTATTTATTATTCGACATTGCAAGCTGAGATATTTTTGTTAATGTTGTTTATTCAGGATGTTGGAGCGCATAGTTCTTGTGCATTATCGGCAGACATCTGAGGTTCTTTTCTCTGTTTCCTTTTTGATGATTTACAATATTTTTTATACCAGGCATTTACTTGTATAGACTACAATTAACCAACTGCATGAGTTTTGCTCTACTAGATAGATGCTGTTTTACCTAATGGATAGCGAAGTTTGTCCATGAGACCTGAAGTAAAATTTGAATGCAGCTTCTCAGATGTGCTCGTTAGTGAAGTAGCTATGGTGATTATACAAAAGTGTCATTGTGTGTTTATATGAGAAACTAGGTGGGTAGGCAAGTAAACAGATGATGGAGAGAATATACATCACACTATTTGTAAAATATTTAAGAGCTGTATAGGAATTATTGCACATACAGATTTTAGAGATGACTAGTGTTTTTGTAGATGTGAAGGCAATAGGATCTTATCTATAAGTATGGCTGGTAGAAGAGGTGATATACATAGCTAAAGCACATGAAATAAAATTGAAAGTACACAAGTGGATTCTCATTCGGAGTTCTTTACAAATGGATATTTAATGGGCATCTAGGAAAAGGTAGAGAGAGGTTTGCAGTGTGCATGGCCATTGCAGCTTTGGAGAGTAATGAAGCAGGGAAAGCTTATTAAATTAGAGTAACGAATGATTTGGTTTTGGTGTTTTCCTCCTTAAGACTAGGTCTTTTATTTGATTGACGTCCGATAAAATAGGCGAAATTTGTGACTGCATCTTGGTGCTTAGTCTGAAGAGAAGGAAATTAAGACAATAAAATAATATGACAAATGATTTGATACTTCCAAACAAGTTGAATAGAAAAGAGGGACCTTAATTGGACAGTTCTCAGGAGATTGATTTCTTTGAAACTAAACAGGTAGACTAAAGACTGAAGACATTTTTAGGGTTTCAAGGTGATATAGTCAGACAATGTTTGCTGCTGCTTACTTGTTATTAAGACATGGAAGAGAATGAAAGGAGCTAGTAATTATGGTATCAAATGTGAACTTGAACAGGGTTGAGCAAGTTATGATTTGAGACAGTCATTAAAGAGCATCTCCTTTCTGTTACGACTGTTGCCTCTTGTTTAAGTTTGGGGGAATGAGTGAATCTCTAAAGCCGAAATTTATCTTATATTTTGTTTCGTTGAAAGTGTGATGTTTTAGCCTCTAGTTGAATTAGGCTTGTTGTGTGGATTGCCTATGTCATTTTAACGTTTGATGGTTTTTCAGGATCATGCATCTCAGTATTTACCTGCACCGGTTGATTGTACAGAGAATCTTTCTTTGATCAGCAAGATTCATCATGATTCTCCATCAACCCCAATCGAATCAAATTCTGCTTCTGCACATTCAGTTGTGTCTGGATCTGCAGGTACCTCAGAAGAAATTAACTCAGGAGAGGATAACACAGTACAGGCTGGTGAGACATAAATTTGTTTCTCCTTGAAAAAGTTTCCATTATTTCTTTTTCTTTCTTAATTGTAGTACCTCATAGTTTTCATTTGATAATTTAGTTCACTTAGCAATCGTGTATTTGTTGCTCCACGGTTGCTCTCTCTCTCTCTCTCTGGGACAATATGCAATTATGTACTTGTTTGTTTAATGAAAACGTTGTTCCATAGTGCTCTCTCTCTCTCTCTGGAACGAATATGTTATTATCTACATTTTTTTGCAGGAAACTTTTTGATGAAAACACTGTTCCATAGTATCATTAATTGTTGTCTTAAAGTTTTTGCAACGAGCTCCCAGGTTAACTTATGTTGTGGTTTCCGTTATCTCTTTTGATCTTGCAGAACTTCAGAGCCATGAGTTCAGTCTTCATGAAATCAACACATTGGATTGGGACGATTTGTTGGAATCACCTACAAATAATGATTCTACTCAGCATCGAGATGGTATGGCTTCCAGTCCTTACTGTTGATTAACTTGTTATGAGAGAATATAACCATGGTTGCCATGTGACAGGTGATTTTTTCATATCTGATCAACAAATTCAAAATGAGTTGGCGAAGTCCATGAATAATGTAAGATGTTTTTTTGAAGCAGGTTGTTCTTCATCGTATAAGTTATCTTTATAAGTAAATATGGGAGAATGGGAAGGACACGTATCGCCTCTAGACCCCATGATATGATGAAACTCCCCTTTAATATAGAGTATAGATATAGATTTATTGTACTATAAAAATTTATATATGATGCATATATTAGAGTTGGTTTATGGCGCCGCAATGGGTGCGTCTAAAATTTTTATTAGACATGTGGCAAGCTTTTATTAGTTTATGCCTTAATTGTACTATAGTTATTATTAAAAAATTAGATTGGTTCTAAAATTTTTATGAGGCATGTGGCAAGATTTTATTAGTTTGTGGCTTAATTGTACTATATTTATATTTATTATTAAAAAATTAGATTGGTTCATGTGATATATTTATAGAAATGGTGCATGCAATAATTTTTTATTTGAGAATAGGAAAGAGTAGAGGGATTGAGGAGTTGCCATGTGTCCTTTCCAGACTCAAGATTCATATATGTATATAGATCAACTGTGAAGCAAAAGATTTGTGCATTTGCATATCTATATATGCCTTCTCCTGACCTGTATTGTTTCATGTCTGTAGCTTGTGGCCATATTGATTTATTAGTTACCTTATTATACTCCACAATTTTGCTCTTATTCTTAGGTATATTCTCTTGTTGCCAGAGTAAATCAGATATTTTATGAACAACTTATTGGGTCTTCAACCTGCACTCTCTTCGCTGTATGCTGTTCAGCTAAAAGAACTATTTTTGTTTGCTTCAGGGTAGCTTTTTCATGCCTCATAATACTAGTTGCATTACTGATAATGATGGCGCTGGGAATGACCAAACAATCGGTAGTTATTTTCAAGCTATGAAGGATCAGGAGAGCCAGTCACAACTATTGAATTCCACAAAATCAGAATCTCAAACAGAGGACCGTACATCAAATGCAATAACTGGCACGTCAACCCCCGATAATATTACTAATGATGTCTTCTTAAGTCAGAACAGTTTGGGACGATGGAATTACTTGAATGATGATATCAATTTGTTAGATGATCTGCAGCTTGAGCCACTCAGGTCAGAGGCAAACAAACTGGCTACATGTACGTTGATGGACCAGTCATCAAATCAACAGCCAATTTTCAATATAACTGATGTCTCTCCTGGGTGGGCATATTCCACAGAGGAAACTAAGGTCTTTCTTTCTCAATATTTCTCTGAGCATTTTTTTTCCACAGAGGAAACTAAGGTCTTTCTTTCTCAATATTTCTCTGAGCATTTTTTTTTTCTCTTCTCGAGTTGATTTTGTTGTCTGTGTGCAATTAAGAAGTTACATTGTAGTGCTTTGTTTGCTTACTGGCTTTTATATTGTTGCCTTTTCACTTGCTTGAATTTCATAGTCTTCTGTGATGGTTCATTTGGATATCCAGACTAAGGCAATCTATTGTGAAAACCTCTGTTTTCTCAAGGTAATATATGATACGTGTGTTGTCCAAGTAGTCTAACAGCAGTCAATGTGACAATTTCAATGGTAATAAAACTAACTTTGATGTTGCCACATATTAAAGCTGACACAACAATATAAAATATTCAAAAATGAATGAAATTACGTCCTATAAGTGTGTCCGGGCTTCCGGCCAATAAGACCAACATTCTAAACCTAAGCCTTCTTTAGGCCCCTATTGTGACTTAAATCAAGATATTTCATGTGGATTGGTTTCAGACTGTAGTCTCAAATTAGCACTCAATGGTTTGAAACATTTTGGTTTTTCGGTTTTGGAATTGAGGCAGAAACTTCAAACCTTGGTTTGCAGCTTGATGAAGGCATGCCTCTTTCATGTTGATAAGGTCAGGATAAGCTGATTATTAGTTATTTTCTAATAAATTATGTAGAAATCTAAGATATACTTTCATAAGTCTGCAATTGTGCTCTATATGGAAATATTAAGTTGCTAATAATATGCTTTTCATCTCTATCACAGTTCTTTCATGCAACTATAACTAATGCAGGTCCTAGTGGTTGGATACTTTTATGAACAACAAAAACATCTAATGGAAACCCAAGTCTACTGCGGCTTTGGCAGGAAATGTGTTCCTGCAGAACTTGTTCAAGCTGGTGTTTACCGCTGTACTGCAGCCCCCAGTGAACCTGGCTTTGTGAATCTTTATTTGACCTTGGACGGTCAGACACCAATCAGCCAAGTTTGGTCCTTCGAATACCGGTCTAAGCTGAGTGTTTGGGATGAGGTGGCTTCATCTGAAGATGACAATAGGAAACTAAAGTTAAAGGAGTTTCAAATGCAAATGAGGCTCGCTCACTTACTCTTTTCCACAAGCGGCAATGTTTCTGGTCTGTCCGGCAGGACACAACAAAAGTTCTTGAAGGAAGCCAAAAACTTTGCTTCTCTCTCCTCTTCTTTAATGGAAAAGGAGTGGTTGAATATGCTGAAACTAGTGAATAGCAATAGGGATTCTCAGATGCCTGCTACTGAAGAGTTGTTGGAGCTGGTTTTGAGAAATAAGTTGCAAGAATGGCTTTTGGAAAAAGTAGCTGAAGGCCGTCGAACAACTCCCTGTGATATTCAAGGCCAAGGAGTTATTCATCTTTGTGCTATCCTGGACTATCCTTGGGCAGTTTACCTATTTTCTTTGTCGGGATTTTCCTTGGATTTTCGGGATGCATGTGGCTGGACGGCTCTGCATTGGGCTGCTTATTATGGAAGGTATAGTACCCTAAAACAAAATTTAATGTTGCCGATGCTGAGATGTATGATAGCCAATTTTAAGTCTCACTTCGTTTTCTTTATAATATTTTGATTTTCTATAGGTGATACATCTGTAGAGGATCCTGTAATCATTGATGTCTTTGTTGATTCGTTCTAATCGGAAACTTTGTGTTCTGTAGTCTGGCTAGGAACTTGGCATAATGATTTTAACTTACGGATGCAATTAGTACAAAAGCATATTATGAAAAGGAAGGTTCTCTTCTAATTGCTTAAAACCAGTGAAGTTTTATGCTTTAAGCATGTTATTAAATGCCGGTGGCTTGCACTCATGCATGTTTGGCTCTGGCAGATCTAAATTTATTTGCTTATTCAAGTTAATTTCCAGTGGATAAAAATTTCTTAGGTGTTTCAAGTTCTTTATATTGGTATGATTCATGTCATAAATATATTAATCCAGGGAAAGGATGGTCGCTACACTTTTATCAGCTGGAGCAAATCCAAGTTTAGTCACAGACCCTACTCCGGAGTCCCCTGGTGGATCCACTGCTGCTGACTTGGCAGCAAAACAAGGGTACGAAGGCTTAGCCGCCTACCTTGCTGAGAAAGGATTGACCGCACATTTCCAGGCCATGTCATTGTCAGGGAATGTAGCGACTGCTGCGCCTTTCTCAACCAAAAAAGTGAACTTTGAAAGTACAGACATCGAGAATCTCAGTGAGCAAGAACTCTGTTTGAAGGAGTCACTAGCAGCCTATAGAAATGCTGCTGACGCAGCTGACCGTATACAAGCTGCATTCAGAGAGCGGTCTCTAAAGCTTCAGACTAAGGCTGTTCAGATGTCCAAACCAGAGATGGAAGCATCTGAAATAGTTGCTGCTCTGAAGATACAGCATGCATTCCGCAATCACAATAGACGGAAACTAATGAGGGCTGCTGCACAAATACAGAGTCATTTCCGAACATGGAAGACGCGTAAGAACTTTCTCCACGTGCGTAGGCAAGTTATCAGAATACAGGTAAGGTTCTGACTCGTGGAGCAACATGGCACAAAATGTCAAAAGGAATTATTGCTTTTGAAATGCAATGACAAGGATATTGTTCATAGGGTTGTTGTATATAAAAAATAAGAAGGGCGTCTCCATGTATGCCTCGGGAAATCATTTATTTACATATACCCCGCTGTAAAATCTGAATTTTCATATATAACTATCGGAATTGTAGTTTCTTAAAGAAATACTCCTATCATAGTCTAGGCTTTCGTCCAATTTGTGGGTAGCTGGTTCTGTATCAGAAAGGTCTTGTAAATATCAGGGTATATATTAAAGGAATTTATATTTTAAGAGCATATACGTAATGTCGGATTACACTGGGAAATAATCATGCAGATAAATGATTTTTAGGATATATATGTAATACTTCAAAGAGAAAAGTAGGAAAAGATAGTGTGACATTTCTGCTATCTACAGCTGTTGGATCGTCGATTATGTTGTTACCTGCTAACTTCTTATGACTAATATTTCTTTTGATGCATAGCATCACATACGTTATTTTGCTGCATGTTACCTATCTGATTTTCTTTATGATTTGATCCTAATAATGCTATCTGCTCAGGCTGCATTCCGAGGGCATCAAGTGAGGAAGCAATACTGCAAAATTATATGGTCTGTTGGAGTGCTTGAGAAAGCAATCTTGCGTTGGCGTCTTAAGAGAAGAGGATTACGTGGCATTCATACGGAAGCACCGAGCGAAGCGATGAGAGTGGATACAGAACCTGCAAACACTGAAGAGGAAGAGTTTTTCAGGATCAGTCGGGAGCAAGCTGAAGAACGTGTGAAGAGATCGGTTATAAGGGTCCAAACCATGTTTCGTTCATATCGAGCACAACAAGAGTATCGAAGAATGAGGATGGCCCATGAGAAGGCAAAGGTACATGTGATTAAGGAAGTCCTAAATACGAAGGGCATGTTTGAATGCTTAAACATCTTGTTTAGTATTTTTTTTTTATGCATGCAAGGCCCGTGGATGATGAGCATGGTTAGATGTCTACCATACACAACATACATAGCCTTTTAGTCATTCTCTCAAAGTAAGATAAATAACTTGTAGATGGAATGTATTATCTTGTAAAATTATGACTGCCTAGGTCTTGCAATGGGCCAAAAGCAAACTCCTACATTGCAATTACAAAAGAAAATCATAATTTAAGCATAAGTGATCATTGGATTACTTGTGCTAACATCAAAATAGACTATAAACAATCTTTTTGCTTAGAGAATGCACAACTTTTAGCTAATCCTATCTCATTGTCACTGTTCAACTCTTATCTTTTTCTGATTTCATTGCTTTTGCCAGCTTAGCTGGTTGTGTTCATCACTATTTTCTTATTACTTGCTATAGAAATAATGTAACTTCTAGTTGCAATGAAACATCAAACAAAATCAAATATGCCCAGTCAATTGTACAGATTGAAAAATCAGCATCCAACTGTTCCTAAGGCCTAGTCTGGCATTGCATTTCCAAAAGCACCTGATTTTACACTTTGGAAGTCCCAAAAAATCCAAAAGATGCTTCTAATCTTCCTTATTTCATACTAATAAATTGTGGTGGCAATGGCCACTCGATGCTTCTCCAGTGGCGGTTGTCATTGTAATTTTATAACATAAAAGAGGAAGTTTTGAAGTGTTTTTGGATTTTTTTGGGGGCTTTCCAAAGCATAAAATTGCGTGTTTGAAAGTGCAGCAACAAACTAGGCCTAAGGCCTATGTACATTTGATTGATCATTTATGTAAGTTTATAGAGACAAGTTTAGTTCTTATCTGCTTCATTCTGGGTATACTAGATGAAGTTTTGAATGTCTTTGGATATCTTTTTTAATGGTATTTATTCATCTGGAATCTGAATTAGTTTCATCTTTGTGTTTTGCAGCTGGAATTCAATCAGATGGGCCATTTTTACTGAAGGCATTTATGAAGTTGTGGCTGTGGGAGACAGCTAGTTCTTTCAACAGTTCTTTGTACAGATTAGATCAGCATCCAATTGTGCTAACTTTTGTACAGTATAATTATCAGGATGAATTGCTGATACTTGGGATTTCTTACTCTTATTAGGCTGATTAAGCACTACATTGAGTTTCCTAGGGCTGATTGGTTGAAAGAGTAATTATTTCTTTTCTCTTACAGAAAGGGAATAGTATATAGTTGATGTCGTAGTTTAATGCTGTGTTTTTGTTGTTAAGGGGTATCGCCATGTATTTGCATGTAAGATAGCTATTCCTCACCTTTTCTGCTTTGAGGAATGTGAAGATGTAATGTTGTATCTGTCTTGTTGCCATCTGTTAAAGAGAAGTGGAAAGAAAATAGAAAATGTTGAAATAGAATGGGCAATCTTTTATTAGATGTGCAAATAATATTACATGCGACTCAAGACTCATGTGAAAAGTGTTCTGAAAATTTTGAAGGTGCTTGGACTATTTGGTCCAGATACGAAGTTCGCTGATATTCTACTGGAGCTCAGTGGAAGTTCCTGCAAATATGATTTTGTGATGAGGGTATCTTTTTTGGCATGCTGACATCAGAATTTTGCATTCTGATATGCGATATCAGCGGCACTTTGATGTCAGATAAATTTGGTAAGTTTACGTTGAACTGTTTTGCGAGTCTAATGTCGCGTAGTGTTCTATTTCAATGAAAGGAGGCTGTGCGATATTAGAGTACATTGTTCTGTATTGAAAGTTTATCTTGCTTCCTGGGTTTATCACTGGAAATAGATTTGATGACTCCTAGGTTGCACACGCATTACCATCGATACTTTAAATTTTTTAATGTAAGCTTCATTTTTTTTAATCCTCTATGTCACTCCTGGCCAGATTTTGTGGTAGAATTTGAGGCAAAAGATTGTTAATAGACAAATTTATTACCTATTATTCATATAGTAATAACCTACGCCCTGCGGCCGTACGGGCGTCTTCGTTCAAAAAAAAAAACACACACACACACACACACACACACACACACACACACACACATTATTCATATTTTATATATTTAAATATTAGTATTCAAAGTTTGAAACTTCGGATGGGTGAATATTTTAAAAACTCGAAATACGTCAGGAACCTTCCCTTGGCGCTCTTTCCTTAGAAACTGAGCAGCTCCGCGACCGTCCCACTACCCTCACACCCAAGAAAACTCGGACACTCCGGGAAAATGAGTTCTAAAGAGACCTGCCGCAACGAGCTCCGCGCCGCCGTTCGCCACCTCGGCGACCGCTGCCTCTACTCCGCCGCCAAATGGTACGCAACCCAACCCCTACCCTACCCTTCCCCATCCGTAAACCCCATCTCTCTCCCGAGCCCTAACCCCTCTCTCTCTCTCTCTCTCTCTCTCTCTCTCTCTCTCTCGTCCCACAGGGCCGCGGAGCTCCTCGTCAGCGTCGATCCCGACGCCCCTCCCTCCTCCGCCGCCTCCTCCGTCGCCTCCCGCGCCACCCCCTCCTCCTCCGGCGCCGGCGCCTCCTCCCGCTCTCTCCACCTCCACCGCCAACAGTACCACCGCGACGGATCCAGCTTCCGCCGCCGCTTCCGCTCCGGCGGCGCCGCCGCCGACGTCACCTCCACCCCCCTCGGCGGCGTCTCCTACGTCAGCACGCCGATCCCCGACGACGACGGCGGATTCGAGGGCGGCGGCGACTCCTACCTCCTCGCCAAGTCCTACTTCGACTGCCGCGAGTACCGCCGCGCCGCGCACGTGCTGAGGGGCCAGGCCGGGCGGAAGGCCGTCTTCCTCCGGTGCTACGCCCTCTACATGGTAATCATCTTCCTCTCCGTTGTTTCGATTTAACGTTCCGTGTGGTGTTCGACGAATTGCTTCTGTGAAACGGCTTGATCTAAAGATAGAGCTAATGTGGTTGCGAGTAGTCGTCTAACTGGATATGAGAACCTCTACTAAACCTGCTGTGGTTGTTGAAAAGCATCTGGTATGTAGGGATCCAGAAAGAAGTTTCTACAACTAGTTAATTGGGAATGAATTGGTTGTTTGCCTTACTATAGTCTATATACATGCAATGACAACGTGATTTCAAGACTAGCAGGGGATTGCGGCACTTTGATGCAAAATTATTTTAAAAAATGAAAGGTAAAAATATAAAGACTCCCTCAACTATTGGTAATTTTGAAATAAACCACAACTTTATTATTATTATTGTTGTTGTTGTTATTTTGATTGGTGTCTCTTTAATTTTAGTTTTAGGTTATTAACCGTAAACAAATTCCATTGTTAGTTTGGCGGAAAAACGGGTTGAGCTATTAAGTTTAATGGAAACTAAATAAGCTTGCACTTTCGTTGATTCTGATTGAAGTTGATGATGGAGTTTTTTTTTCGTCTTAATATGCTTCACGGAAAACCACATAGCGTATCTATAAGAATAATGGAATGCAGTCTTATTGTAAGAAATTGTTGAAATTCAGTACATTTTGAAGCAGTATTGCAAGCATTTTTGTATAAATCAGTTGGGTCGGCACATCTGCATTGTCTACACAGGTGAGCATCCGTTCTTATTGAAATCTTTCTTTCCCTTACTAGATAGGTTTCTAGCAATTAGACTTAAGGAGCTGCATAGTTTGAGCATTTTGACACATTGGCACTGTACTCAGTTTCAAAGAAATGAAGCTCTTTATATTCTGGATGATTATGTGCACATCAACATTGTCCAAGCATTTCGCTACCTGCTTGCAAATTTTTCTGCTGATTTATTCCTTAGTTTTACCGATGAAATTTCTTTATTTCCAAACATAGGCTGGTGAAAAACGGAAAGAGGAAGAGATGATAGAACTGGAGGGACCCATGGGCAAGTGTAATGCTGTGAACAGCGAACTGGTTTCTTTGGAGAGGGAGCTATCAACTCTTCGTAGGTCTGGTGCTATTGATTCCTTCGGTCTTTATTTGTATGGCCTCATACTAAGAGATAGAGGCTCTGAGAGCCTCGCTATTTCAGTCCTCGTCGACTCGGTTAACAGCTATCCTTGGAACTGGTCTGCCTGGTCTGAGCTCCTTTCTCTGTGCACCACCAGTGATATCTTAAACAATCTAAACCTCAAAAACCATTGGATGAAAGACTTCTTTCTTGCAAGCGCATACCAAGAACTTAAAATGCATGATGAAGCTTTGAAAAGATATGAAATTTTAATGGGAGTATTTCGGTTAAGTGACTATATACAAGCTCAGATTGCAACAGTGCAGTATAGTATGAGGGAACTTGATGAAGCTGAGGTTATATTTGAAGAACTTCTTAGAACTGATCCTTATCGTGTTGATTCCATGGATATATATTCAAATGTACTTTATGCTAAAGAGAGCCTCTCTGCATTAAGTTTCTTAGCTCACAGGGTATTTTTGACGGATAAGTATCGGCCGGAGTCTTGCTGCATCATTGCGAATTACTACAGTCTGAAGGGGCTGCATGAAAAATCAGTTTTGTATTTTAGGAGGGCTTTGAAACTTAACCGGAAGTACCTCTCAGCATGGACTCTAATGGGTCATGAATATGTTGAAATGAAAAACACACCAGCTGCAATTGATGCTTATCGAAGGGCCGTTGATATAAACCCTAGGGATTACCGGGCCTGGTACGGTCTTGGGCAAACCTATGAGATGATGGGTATGCCTTTCTATGCACTCTATTACTTTAAAAAGTCATCATGTTTACAACCAAATGATGCACGGCTTTGGATTGCTATGGCTCAATGTTATGAAAGTGCTCCACTTCAGATGCTTGAAGAAGCTATTAAGTGTTACATGAGGGCTGCGAATAGTAACGATAGGGAAGGAATAGCACTTCATCAGCTAGCAAAGTTGCACAGTATACTTGGGCATTCTGAACAAGCGGCATTTTATTATAAGAAAGATCTAGAGCGAATGGAAGCAGAAGATAGGAAGGGACCTAATATGATTGAAGCTCTTCTTTTCTTAGCTGATCACTACAAATCTGTGGGTCGGTTTGATGAAGCTGAAGTTTATTGTACCAGGCTCTTGGATTACACTGGTCCTGTATGTTTTCTCATCCTTTGTTTCTGAAACTTATCAATAGAAAGAGAGAGATCTTTTTCCTAAATCTGCACTTTCTTAAACATTTGAAGGACCTACACTCTCTTAAATATTTATGGAGCTCTATTATATCTTCCTTTAATTTAATTCTTGGTCTATATGAGAAGAAAGATTATTGGGATACCTTGATTGGTTCTAATATCTTTTCACATACCAAATTTGCAGGAGAAGGAGACAGCAAAGACCATCCTACGAGGACTGAAAATAGCTCATTCTGGTTTTCCACCAATGGAAATTGACCATTTTTCTGCATGAACTTCACCCATCATGTAATTTAATGATACTGGAAATCATATTCGAATGCGAAACGAGCCATCTCATTTACAGGGAGAGGAAGGAGAGGAAAGGTTTAATAGATATTAACTTCCTATAATTGAGAAATAACCGTGCAAATTACAAATCAAATTATCAAAAAGCTGAGTTTATCAACGACTTCCCCACCTGATATACATTGAGGATTACATATCTACAACGTGAAGGTCATTGTGTTTAGCCTTGCCAAGCGGTTCGCGATGGCTGGAGAAGTGGATCTTGGACACATAATACCTTGATAGAGCTTCTGAAGTTTAGCAACCAGAAGCACAAGGCGCCTGCATGGTGCGAGAATGAGGGTGAATGGAATGACCCAGATACCGAATTCCAGTATCAGCATCTTAACTCTTTCCTTGCAAGTTTCTTAGTGCCTTTTGCTGTCGTTTGTTCCAGGCTGCTTTATTTATATAGCCCTGTAGTTTCTTTCTGATGATGCTTATTAATCTTATTTCTACAATGTGGGCTTATCATCTATAATCGTTCATGAGGCCAAGAATTTATTGAAGTCCGTTTGATTGATTAGGTGATTAATAGGCTTTATTTAGAATATTTTATGGTTGATGATGGTATTGATTTGATAATTTCCTTGATGAGGTACTACATTTAATAAACAATTTAAGTACAAGACATTACTTGACATTCTGTGTTACCGTTAAATGATCCTTTCTTTAGTATGATAAACCCAATTGAGTGTTTTGGAGTGCATTCCTTTGTCAACAAGCCCCAACAAAGAAATGGTTGATATTGTCAAGCAACGAATCTTTCTGATTGATGTTGCTTTCTTGTATCGATTTTTTATATCGAATGCTTAGTATTTTTTACCTGTTTTATTGAATTATTTTTCACTTATTGCTCGAAAAAGATAGAAGTGGTCCTACTACAAAACTAGTAGACGGTGCAACATGCTTGCTGTGTTCCTATTAGGGAATGTGTGTTAGTTCTTGCACTTTGACAATCATAGCATGTGCTCCAGGCATATCATATACTGAATTTCTTTGCATATATTTGCACCGTACAAATTATGTGTTTGGTCTGGCAAGTGCTCCTGCAAAAGCACTACTTGAATGAAGCTGTTTGAGAGGCTGAAACAGTTTTCACATTGTAATCCCATCGGATCTTGCTATTTCATTAAACTCGTGCTCGAATTTAACTTCTTTGAGGTTCCTTGGAAGATGGAGAGAAGCCAGAAGCTTTAGATTTATTAAATATTTGACTCCTTAGATAGAGGAGTTCGTGTTAGAAGCAACTGAGTTACGTATATTAAATTTATTAATGAAGTTGTAAACCAATGCTATGGTATTCAATTGAGGAACACATCCTTGTATAATATGCCTGATTCCGTGTAGTTCTATCAAAGTAATTAATTTTCTTGATGGTTCAGGTAGAGAGAAATTTTTTATCATTTTGCTCAGATTTAGGTCATGGCTACAGCATTACTTTCTTAGGGGACCTTCATAGATACATAAAAGCATTAGTGCATTTCCTATAGTATGAGTATCGCCTCTTTTAATCACATTGGCCATAGCTCAGATTCCAAAGACTTTTGCTCTTCGAAATTGACTAATCCGTTTTCTTTGGATCAAGGCTGCATCCTCGTACCACAAGTTTAGATCTGAAAGATCATCTTAAGTAAGAAGATGGGAAACAAATGCATTTTAGCCCATGCTAGCACTGTTTCCAATCGATGTAATAACAATACGGAAGCAAAAGTAAGATAAACAGCATTTCAAATAATTTCGCTTCATTGGTTGTTTTCCATATCCATAGATTCCTTATACATGCTCCTGCAAGGTAAGGACCAAACGTTAATCAACTTTAAGGTCCAAGCATTGTGCGATCATGATCTATGACATGATTAGTTGCGAGCACTTGTAATATTATCTTACGATTTGTAGAAGAGGTCTCTTTTGGACCTTCGGTAACAATCTACCTGGGAAATTTTTGGAGTTCAAAGTACTTTAACCCAAAAAAAAAAAAAGGGAAAAAATTATCGCAACGTTAACACTAGAGAGAACCTGGGCCAGGCCAAGTTTATTTATTCTGTTGACCCAGCCCGGTCCGAAAGTGTTTGACCAGGGACGATGCATTTGGACCGGGCTCAGCTTTTTTAAGAAAAAAGAAAAAGACTAATTAATACATAACTTTGTTAATGGGCTGGGCTTAGAAAGGGCAAAAATTAATCAGGCCCAAAATCAAGCCCGGCCTAAGCCCCGCTCGGACGTCGTATTTTGGCACGGTGGTCTATGGTGGACGGTCCACGCAATAATTTCATGGCAACCCCTGTTGGTGTTTGAGTTCACAGAACCTGTTCCTTACTTCGGTGAGCACTTGGCAGGGGCGACGCTTCGAAAGATCGAACCCAAACCCTAAAATCCCAAACCCTAAATCCCAAACTCTCTCTCAAAATCCTAAAAACGAAGAAGAGGAATCCGGAGGAGGAGGAGGAGGAGGGAAATGGAGGGGGTGGAGGAGGAGGGAGGAGGGGACGAGAGGTGGAGATGGTGGGCGGGGGCGAGCTCGGCGCAGCTCGCCGGAGGGATCGCGTGGTACCGGCGAGGGTGCGGCGAGAGCGGCGCCGCCATGCCCTTCAAGGCCTTCGCCATCGCCACCCTCTTCGTCGGCGCCGCCGCCGCCGCCGCCGCCTCCGCCGTCGTCGCTTCCGGTGTTCACTCGGTAAACCCTCCTCCACCTCCCAGTTCTCTCGCAATGCATCCCCAGGCCAGCTGTTGTTGATTCATTCATTCATGATCACTTTTTGGCTCAATTGCGTTGTTGTTGTTGTTGTTGTTGTTGTTGTTGTTGTTGTTGTTGTTGTTTTAATTGTATTGCATTTAGCTTCAGCAGCAGGGTAGGTTAACAAAAATTATGGTTTAAGGCTAAATCTGAGCCTTCCATATTTATATAAATGGAATCCATGAATGATGGGGGATGAATTTAGTATCAATTGCAGGCCTTTTTTTTTTCTCCCCTCAGAAATCTACAATCAATTGTTTTTTGTGTAGAAACCATGAGTTCTATGGAAACAGTTGAAGCTTGTGAGTGTGAGCTTGCATGTGAAACAGTTGAAACTTTTCAACTGTTTACATGGCTTAGGTTGGATCTGTAAGTATCGAAATCTCAAAGCTTAACGCGTTAAATCCTATACCATCCCATTCTTTTTTTCCTGTATACTATTACTTTTGCGGAATTGTTGCCTGAGCATGGTGCAATTGTACAATTGTTCGCCGCCCGTTTATCCACCTTGCATCTCATTACATGTTTTGTGATTACAAACACAGGAGTTTGATCTTAACTATCGTTATTACCTAAATAGTTTGACCTGCAAGGTGATATATAATTTCGAGGGAAGTGGTTTAAATTCTATATGGTATGCAACTGTAAAAATCTTTTTCCCTTGAGTAAACAGGAGAGATATACTGAACAAGATATTCATGCATTTAAAGTGATCCCTCTCTCATTGGTGTGCTGATGATTGAACAGGTGGATGACATGAAGTTGGTTGGTGCGAGAATTCATAGATGGGCGAAGGCTCCTCCAAGAGAGACCAGTTGATTAACAGAACTCGATATCCATACACGAATGTCTCTTGATCACAATTGCCCAGTGATGGCTCCTCATTGGATGTTGCTCACGATGAAGTTCAACTTGGGGCCATGAGTCGCAATACCATGCTTCTTTACTGGGATGTTCATTCATTCGATCCTTGATATCTAGATAAAAGTAGGATTTGATGTGAAGCTGATGCATAGAGTAGTCCCTTGTGTTTCTACGCAACTTCTAATTTGGCTGCGACATTGAGATGAAGCGAGAATACGGATTGTGGCAAAAGAGTGATTCTGATTAGCAACTGAAAATATGTGGTAGGTAGCTACTTTTTGGCTCGAGTTGTATCTCTAAGCAAGCATGCCCTGCTCAATTTTGTCTTCAGTGTTTTGAACACTACCTCCTTTTTATGCAACGAGGAATCCTATTATACGAGTTGTTCTCTAGAGTTGATGTTTCTATTGATCTGAAAGTGTCTCCCTCTCAGATAGATCAGTTGTCTGTGTAATTATCCACCCCTTATTAAGGGGCTTACTTTTCTCAATTACTTCTTTGTCGCAGGATTAGAAGTTCTATTTTTAAACTCTCTTCTTCTTCTTCTTCTTCCTCTTCTTCTTCTTTTCGGTTTTTGTGGAACACTAATATAAGCAGTTCCACTTCCACAGAGATTATTCTCAAATTTAATCAACGGTTAAAGATGCGGCAGTGCCTAGCACAAATTCGCTGTTTCCCCAATCCGACGGTCCCTGCTTCACCCACAAACGTGGCATAGTGGGACGGTTAGTGGGGTAATTCAAATCTCTCTCTCTACCCCCTCGCCACTTCCCTAAAGAATAGGAAGGATATGTGATAGGCGGGGTGTGCTAGTACATTGTTAAGAATTCAAAAACAGTACTAATACTCATACTCCACAACGCTGTCAAAGAAGGAAACTGTTGCATGGGGAAGGACAGGAAATTTACGATCAAACAAACCTTGTTTTAAAGCGGAAATAAGAACTACTAAAATTTTGTTTGTTTAATTTCTCATCGCATTTGAAGCAACTGTCGTAATGCAGATATCTGGGCGAGTAGGGAGCCGTAGTTGCGTCGGTAGTAGTAGCAGTAGCACCAGTAACAGCAGAGGCAGCAGCAGTAGCAGACCAAGAGATGAATCGGGAGGGTCGGTGGCGGCGACAACGGTGCTGAGGAAGGGGCCGTGGATGGCGGAGGAGGACGAGATATTGCTCGAGTACGTTCGCAGCCACGGCCCCCGCGACTGGAGCTCCATTCGATCCAAGGGCCTCCTTCCCCGCACCGGCAAGTCCTGCCGCCTCCGCTGGGTCAATAAACTCAAGCCTGACTTGAAGACGTATTTCAATCTCCCTCTCTCTCTCTCTCATATTTTCTTCCCAGCTTTTAATACCACGAAGTTTATTTAGATGTCTCTCTTCATACTCGGTATGAAAAAAA